>NC_081819.1:4805000-4815000 GCF_030704535.1 Vitis vinifera
CCTACCTTGAAGTCACCTACCAGAGGCTCGCAAGGGGTAAACTAGTGCATTTCCACGGTTGGAAATCACTTGCCTTACCAAGTGTTGGCCCAGGTGACTCCAAGGTGTTTTAAGTTAACTAAAAACATTGAAATCACTAAAGGATTTCACTTCCTCTTCATTACTAGCTAAAACCACAGAGCTTTGCATTTTTGCACTTGGAACCTTCCCCGGCAACCTTAGCTCCAAGGAATTGGAGGTTTAGTTACTCATTCTCTGGGGAAAACTCCTCAGAGAATTCATAACTTAGAAATAAAATGAAAATACAAAGTGAGAAGGTAAGGCAGTAGAAAGAAAAGACCTTTACTTCCTTACCAAATGTTTTTAGAAGGAACTCCTCTCCGAGAACATGCTCCCGAGAGGTATTTATATCAAACTAATATAAAACTAATTCTTACAAAGATATTTGGTCTTTTTACTAACTTAAAAACTAAGGAATCATGTAATTGGTGGTTTACAAGGAGTATTTTGGGATTTAGACAACAAAAATCTAATGGAAAATATCTCCCAATGTCGGTAGCAAGCTTCGGGAGGCTTCAGGAGCCATTTCGCAGGAGAAAAGTGGTGCCTGCGAAATTTCGCAGACACCCAAGAAGGCTGCGAAATTATTTCGCAACAACAAGTTAAACTCGCAGGGCTGCGAAATTGGCTTCCACCTTGAGGTTCTCAGCTCCCTTCTCGCGGCATGGTTCGTGCATCGTCAGAAGGAGAAACACCTTACTGTACAAAAGTGTTGCGAAATTCTCGCAACAAAAGGCTGATTCCGCAGCACTTTAGAGTGACTGGCTTGTAATGGCTGCAACTTCTTCGTTTCAACTCCAAATCGCACACCGTTTGAAGCATTGGATTGTTGACTTCCTGAGCTTTGAAATGGTATATAGCATGAATCATTTGGACTTCAGAAAGTACTCCAAAAGTGGCTGCTACGACTGTCATCAAGAATATGCTCCATGACTGATCCTCTTTGCTTTTTCTCCTTGCAATCCGGATTCACTCTTGGCAATTGAATTCTAAGCTTTGCCCAAGATTCCTCATAGCTCTCCTCATTATTGACTTGCTTTGGTGATCAATATACTATCAAAAACACCAAAACTTACACAAAGTGATCAAAATTGCTTTAAAGGATCCTTAACATGCCAATTGAGTTAAAAGGCCTAAACTACTACTCAAAAGTGTTAAAAAGGATTAATTAAAGGCTATCAAATAGCACTTTTTGAGTAGTAATCACTCCCCCCAACCGACATATTGCTAGTCCCTTAGCAATATAGGAGAGAAAATTAAAAATAAATAGCAAACTAATCTACAATTTACAACATCATGCTAAAGGAAAATAATTCTTAAGTGGCATGATGATCTAATTCTCACATGAATCATTGAAGAAATACAAACCCAAATCTCAACAAGAGTCATAACACCTATGCTAAACACTGTCAATCAAGGGAGTGCATTATGCAAACTGAAGTTTTAAAATCATTTCATTTTCTAAGAACTAAACTTCAATCTTCCACAAAAATCTATGTGTATTGGTTCCTTAGGTTCCGAGAATAATATGCTACTAATATCACCCCCCAACCTAACTCTTTTCAACACTTTAGCAACCTGACCAAAATCAATAAGAAAAGAACACACTTTCATCTTTTTTTTTTTTTTTTTTTTTTTTTTTTTTTTTTTTTTTTTAAGGTAGCTTTATGGGGTACTCTTTCTGACTTGTCCATGTAATGGGGGTCCATCGATGACTCCCAACCAATTAAGGTTTAGGGCACCAAGTTTTAAGGATCTTTCAACCACTAACTCCTCGGATTTTTCCCCGGACTTTTAAGAATGAATTTCTAATACCCAAGCATCTACCATATGCTAACTCTACCTATTCACCCTTGTAACGAGTATTGAGGTCAGTGACTCCCAACCAATTAAGGCTTAGGGCACCAGGCTTTAAAGGCTTTCACCATATACCCCTCAGACCTTGCTCGAGTTTCAAGGCAAGCAAACAACTTTCTTTATTTCAAAGGCTCATTGGCCTTTTGCAGGGTGTTTCAATTTTTATCAACTGAGGTCAAATATACCAAGTCTCAAAATTATCCTAAGTTAAGAGGGAAATAGCTTTTCATCTTATAATCGGAAACTAATGTGCACAGTGTGTGGATAGCTTAAAGTGGAAGAACTAAATTCAATCACAGTAGAAGTTTCAACAATTGGACCACTTTAGTAAGCATAATCCATACTCTAAGTCAAGTGAAAAACAACAGTTCAATTTCTCTTGGTTTAATTTGAAAATTTTTCCTCAAAATTCATGGAGAATAGAGTAACACTAGAGTAAAAAGTAAAAACTACAACTAATTAACCAATATAATTGCAATACCAAAAAGGTTTAGAATACTTCCTTCCTCATACCCCCCAACCGAACTGAGCATTGTCCTCAATGTGATTTGAGTGACTGTAATAAAAGGGAGGAAGTGGTACCTCCATGCTGCTATCAAATTCGAATATTGATTGGGGAAAACCACATGTTTCAAAAAGAATAGAATATGTGAGAAAAGGAAATAAGGAGAACTTAATGCTAACTTTTAACAAGAAAAATTCAACTTGTATTACTTTGAATTCATTTGATTACAATGCAAAAGACAAGTAACACAAGGAATCCCATATATAGTACCAAAATACTGGGATTTCATTTTAACTAAAACAAAACAAACATGCATAAAAACATAAACAACAAATATATATAATGTCTGATAAGTGGGGTGATAGTGCTAGGCAGAAGGATCTGCCTCTCCAGTAGGTGGATCAGCTGGTGCTTTGGGTTCTGGAGGATGAGACTCTGAAGGCTGAGAGTGTGGCTCTGGTGGAGTCTCAGTGGAAGGCTCTACAGCTTGTGGCAGATCGAAATGGACTTGAAGCTGCCTTAGGATGGCAGCTTGTTGAGCCTGAGAGGCTAACATCTGCTCCTGGCATGCTTTGATGGCTGCCAATTCCTGAGCAAGATTGCTCTGGGAAGCTGTAAGAGTCTCCAATGCACGGCACAGCTCTCGATATTCGGATATAGGGATGGCCATCCTCGGCTCAGCTGATGTGGATGGCTGTGATGGAGCAGGTGCAGCTGGTGGAGCTCGAGGGATGGCAGGAGTAGCAAGTGTAATACCTTCAGGTGGATGTCTTGGGGAGGCTCTCCTTGCTGCTGGCTGAGGCTGCCCAGGCTGATCAATTTTGTAGGCCGTCATATTATTCCATTTATCAAGGGTAAATGGCTCACGGCATATTCTCTTTCTTTCCTGCTGAGGCTCAGAGGGGTATCCGAGATGCTCCAAAACTTGGCATAGCAGCCGTGGGAAGAGGAGTGGAATGCAATCTGCTCTTTGAAGCTTCTTCTTGTGAACCTTTTCCTCAAAGTATAGAAGGGCTGCCATGATCAGATGATGAGGCCCAAAGAAGAATCCTTCAGACATCTTGTATAGAGCTTCCAAGAGAACTCCCCTTATTTGGGTCCAATGCTGTAGGGGATAGATATTATGCCTCAAAAAGGCATCAATCAAAAACATCACTGGAGGTAGCTCCCCCCTCAACAGGTGTGACCGATTTGCAGCTCCTCTGGTTAGTGTGCGAACCATCTCTAACTCAGTTGGATTTGTCCAAGCTTTAAAATTGTCGAATTGGGTTGGCTCAAAAGGAATTTGCAGAGCTTCAGCAATGTGTCTTGCTCCCAAAATACCATGCCTTCCATCAATTATGAAATGGATCAGAGTTGGATTTCTTACTTCTTTGGTTGTCATGGTCTGGTAGAAGTCCGTGACTACCCGGGGATAGAAAAAATCCCTTGGAGCTAGCAGATGCTCCATATGATATCTCCTTAGCATCTGGAAGGATTGGGCAAGCTCTGGCCTCACTCTGAATGCTGCTAAGTCGAAGCTCAATTCAGAATGGAATGCCCGTGTTCGACAATCCAAGTTTCCTTCGATTGGGGGCTGGGGGAGCAATGGCCTTCGGATCACTTCTTCCAGAGGTGCTTCAGCTGCAATTTGGGGCTCTGGAATTGGCGCTGGAGGCTCCTGAGCTTTTTCTTGGGGTGCCGGAGATGGTACCGGCGATGGAATTGGAGTTGCTTCAGGTGAGGGAATTGGCGAGGGAACCGGTGTCGGATTTGGTGAAGATACCGGAGATTGAACCGGTGATGGGTTTGGGGATTGCTCAGGGGATTGCTCAGTCAAATCAATTGGTTCTGAGCTCTCAACCCTGGGTTTCTTCTTCAATGGCTGACCGCCTGACCTTGTCAAATATCGTCTTGCCGGCGGCTTTGGTGGCGCTGGCTTCACTGGAGAAGGTTGTGGTCTCGACGGCGAAGGCTTTGGAGCAGGTTCTGGAACAGAACCTGGACTTGGATCCTTTCGCAGACTCCTTTTGCGGTTCGAAGGAGATGAAGATTTTGCTCCTCGCGTTCGTGCCATTTTGGAGATATCGATCTTTGGCCGGCGTTGCTAAGCGGAGAAGACGACCGGAGAAACGGACGGCGTGGCTTGGCGAAGAAGATGAAGGGGCTGCGAGAATGGCTCTCTGATTTTTGAAACCCTTTTCGCAGCATTTTTGACCGGTATAAATAGGAAAAACGGAAGCCCAGGGGTCAGTTTAAGTTCCGCAACAAAACGCCAATTTCGCAGCAACTTGCCAATTTCGCAGCAACTTCGCAGTGAGTTTCGCAGCTGCGAAATTGATGTCACTGTGCTGCGAAGTGGCACTCGTGTGCCAAAACCACTTTCGCAATTGCGAAATACTCTGCGGAATAGGACTTTTGGTGCGAAATCACGCTTTTTCATTTCGCAACGCGTTTCGCAGCTGCGAAATTGATGCCACTGTTCTGCGAAGTGGCACTCGTGTGCCAAAACCACTTTCGCAATTGCGAAACACACTCGCAGAGGCTTCTACAGTGCTGCGGAATGGGTTGGCAGCAAAATGCCAATTTCGCAGAAGTTTCCTTCACCCTGCGAAATTTCGCAGAGCTCTGTTTTTCCCCTGTTTTTGCTCTGTTTCGGCTCCAATTTCGGCTCGATTTTTTTTCTTTTCAATTTCCTTGAAATTTCTTCCACCTGGGATCATTTAAAACGATTAAAACACACCTAAAAACATGATTTAAGATCAAAAACTAAGATCAAAAGCATGGAAACAACTTGAAAATTTATAAAATTTACAAAAATTTTGGACTGTGGTAAAACCACGTCCAGCAAACCCATTTCCCTTAGCCTTTTTGAGGTTCAAGGAGGTTAATTTCCTCCTGGTTTTGATCATCCAAAAACCTATATTACATAAAAACAAATTAGAATTAAAGTATTAAAATCAAAATTAAAACAAGAAATTAACAAAACAAATAGATATGGACTAGCTAGTCTTTAAAAAGACTAAGTCCATCAAAAAATTTGCTCCTGATTCAGTTTGCCTGGATCCCATTTGAAGCTTGCATCCTTCACTTGAGACTTGGTTTGAGATGAAGATATTACGACAGGACATTGATTATTTTCTTCAAGATATGTATATTTCAGCTCCACAGGTAAAGGCTTCAGATTGAGTTTTGGAATTTCTTTTTCAACAACTGCCTCCTCTTCTTCATTGAACAGAGGTAAAATTCCTTCTATCTTTCTCCAACTTTGTAGAGTAGCAAGCCCAATAGGAGATTCAGAAAAACCTTCCTCAATATCCACAAGACTTTCATTCAACTTGTCTTGCATATGTTGATTGCAGTGCTCCTCCACCAAAGTATCAATTATACATAACTCTTCTGGTCCTTCTTCTTCTTCCGGAGTGATATGCTTTTTAGACATATAGAAAATATTGAGATCCAGGGTCATATTACCAAAAGTGAGTTGCATAAGCCCATTTCTACAGTTGATGATTGCATTTGAAGTTGCAAGAAATGGCCTTCCAAGGATGATAGGAACTAAATTAGCTTCCTTTACAGTTGGATCAGTATCAAGAACAACAAAATCTACAGGATAGTAGAAATTATCCACTTGAACCAATACATCCTCAATTACTCCTCTTGGAATTTTCACTGATCTATCTGCCAAAGATAAAGTGATTGCTGTTGGCTTCAACTCTCCAAGGCCCAATTGCTTGTAGACAGAGTATGGAAGCAAATTCACACTTGCTCCCAAGTCTAGCAAGGCTTTCTCCACTACCTTTCCTCCAATCATGACTGAAATGGTAGGACTTCCAGGGTCTTTGTACTTCAAATGAGACTTACACTGTAAGATTGCACTTACTTGCTCAGTCAAGAAGGCTTTCTTGTTTACAGTCAACCCTCTTTTGATAGTACACAAGTCCTTTAGGAATTTTGCATACGTTGGAACTTGTTTGATCATATCCAGCAGTGGAATATTAACTTTCACTTGCCTCAATACTTCCAGGATTTCAGCTGCATTTCTAACCCCCTTTTTCCCATGTAATGCTTGAGGAAAAGGTGGAGAAGTTGATTTCTTCAGCATTTCTTCCTTCAGAAGCTCTTTCTCTGGAATTGCTTTGATTGTTGAATCAGATTCCTTCTTTTCTTCACTGATCTCACTCTCTTTATCTTCCATTTCCTTCCCTTTCTTTATCTCTTCTTCTTTCTCAACATGTGGCATGGGTGTTGGCTGCTCAATTTTCTTACCACTCCTTAGAGTGATCAAAGCTTTCACATCTTTCACTTGTGATGATTCTCCCTCATGACTTTCCACTTCATGGACACCTTTGGGATTTTGGTTAGGTTGAGAAGGAAATCTTCCCTTTTCTTGCAGTGTATTCAAATTTGTAAGCCTGGAGATTGAATATTGGATGTTATCAAATTTTTGATTCATATCATTTTGCATTCCATCCATTCTTTTGTTCAACATACTCTCCATTCTGTCCATTCTTTGATCAACTCTGTCCATTCTTTGATCCACTCGAGCATTGGTGGCTTCTTGCTTTCCCACAAAATCTCCCACTACTTTGCTGAGATTAGCTATTATTTGTTCAATACTTGAAGATTGCTGAGATGGTGGATCCGGCTGTTGGTATTGAGTTGCTCTGGCCTTCCATGAGAAATTTGGATGATTCCTCCAACTTG
Organism: Vitis vinifera; assembly: GCF_030704535.1. Taxonomy (NCBI): domain Eukaryota; kingdom Viridiplantae; phylum Streptophyta; class Magnoliopsida; order Vitales; family Vitaceae; genus Vitis; species Vitis vinifera. The sequence goes on from NC_081819.1 coordinate 4,812,109, forward strand.
AATTGTAGGTATTTCCATAAGGAGCATTGTTATTGGGCCTGAATTGTCCAACAACATTTGCTTGATCTCTATACATTTCCCTTTCAGCTGAAATTGCAGGGCACTCCTCCACCAAATGTTCAAATGATTGACAATTGGGACACAGCTTCACTTGCACTGGTGCTTCAGCAACAGCTTGCACTTCATGCATTCTTTTCAGCTCCAGCTCCTCCAATCTTCTTGTCATAGCTGCCAACTTTGCTTTCATGTCATCATCTTCTTTCAAATTATACATCCCAGCTTTTGCATTATAAGCATTCAACTGAGACTTCATCTTTCCCACTTCTCCTTTAGTTGGTTCATCCCATCCCCTTGAAACATCAGCTACATAGCTCAAGAAATCCATAGCTTCCTCTGGATTTTTGCTCATGAAATCTCCTCCACACATTGTCTCGAGGAGTTGCTTCATTGAGGATGACATACCATCATAGAAATAGCTCACCAATAGCCAAGTATCAAAGCCATGGTGAGGACAAGCATTTATAGCTTCCATGTATCTTTCCCAACACTCATAGAATTTCTCATTCTCTTTAGCTGAGAAGTTTGAAATTTGCCTTTTCAAGCCATTGGTTCTATGAGTAGGAAAAAATTTCTTGAGGAATTCAGCTTGTAAATCAGTCCAAGAGCGGATACTCCTTGGCCTTAAAGAATTAAGCCAAATTTTGGCCTTATCCTTTAAAGTAAAAGGAAATAACTTAAGCCTCATCAAGTCAATTGAAGCTCCTCCCTCTTGGAATGTATTACAAACATCTTCAAATTCCTTGATGTGTGCATACGGATTCTCACTTTCCATCCCATGGAAAGTTGGTAGAAGTGGAACAAGATATGGTCTGATCACTAGCTGCTCTGTAGGGGGCACTATACATGATGGTGCACTCATACGAGGTGGATGCATACGGTCCCTCATTGATCTGAATTCATTGAGATTGTCTTGACGACCTTGGTGACTATGCTGATCTTCAGGTGCAGCCACCATTATATTCAAGATTACTTCAAATTCTCCTTTCTGAGGTGTATCACACTTAACAAGCCTTCCTCCACTGTCTCGTATCCACTTGGGCATACACAACTAGTATTCAGCTGCAACTTAAATAAAAACAGAGGACAACAAGAAAAACAGGGCTACAACAACAAAATTAAACTAGACTAAAATTTAAAAAAATAAACTTAGATTGTAAATAAACAAAGAAAGAATGAAAATTAGTAAAGTGAAAGAAACTTTACCAACTTGTGATGAAAATCACAAGTGCTCAACAATGGTATCACAATGAACTTGACACTCATTCCCCGGCAACGGCGCCATTTGACTCATGCCCAATTGGTGTCTCAGCTGATTTGTGTTCAGCTGGTGCTCCTTGATTGAGGAAGTGATCAACAAAATTTATACCTATAACACCATACACTAGGGTAGCAAATACAAAGCTACTATAGTATAGTGGCTCTAAGGATCGTTCACTGGGAATGATTTGCAAGCAATCAAGGATACCAATTCCAAGTGAATTGGTTTTGTTTCATTTCACGGTTAGTTTAAGAAATAAAACACAAACTTTGATTGGTAAAGGTTGAGACTTAAACTAACTAACTTAACAGAAGTTTGGAATAATTTAGGAAGAAAACATTCCTTGGAGATTTAGGTTCATTGGGGTGGTTCCTCATGCAAAAGACATAGCTCCGGTCAGATGGTTCATTTCCTCGCATTAGAGATTCAACTTATAGTTAATTCTCTAACCGGTGATGTACAGAGACTCCTTCAATTAGATTTCACTTTAATTCTCTCACTGATGCAACTTGCAATGGTTCATGCCTCTCACGAGCACTTACCATTCAAGGTGATCTTTAACCTTGGACTTCCCTTCACAAACTCGCAAGAGATAACTAATGGATGTCTCCTAGGAGTCCAAAAGCTTACCAAGTATTGGTAATTCCGGAAAATCCTACCTTGAAGTCACCTACCAGAGGCTCGCAAGGGGTAAACTAGTGCATTTCCACGGTTGGAAATCACTTGCCTTACCAAGTGTTGGCCCAGGTGACTCCAAGGTGTTTTAAGTTAACTAAAAACATTGAAATCACTAAAGGATTTCACTTCCTCTTCATTACTAGCTAAAACCACAGAGCTTTGCATTTTTGCACTTGGAACCTTCCCCGGCAACCTTAGCTCCAAGGAATTGGAGGTTTAGTTACTCATTCTCTGGGGAAAACTCCTCAGAGAATTCATAACTTAGAAATAAAATGAAAATACAAAGTGAGAAGGTAAGGCAGTAGAAAGAAAAGACCTTTACTTCCTTACCAAATGTTTTTAGAAGGAACTCCTCTCCGAGAACATGCTCCCGAGAGGTATTTATATCAAACTAATATAAAACTAATTCTTACAAAGATATTTGGTCTTTTTACTAACTTAAAAACTAAGGAATCATGTAATTGGTGGTTTACAAGGAGTATTTTGGGATTTAGACAACAAAAATCTAATGGAAAATATCTCCCAATGTCGGTAGCAAGCTTCGGGAGGCTTCAGGAGCCATTTCGCAGGAGAAAAGTGGTGCCTGCGAAATTTCGCAGACACCCAAGAAGGCTGCGAAATTATTTCGCAACAACAAGTTAAACTCGCAGGGCTGCGAAATTGGCTTCCACCTTGAGGTTCCCAGCTCCCTTCTCGCGGCATGGTTCGTGCATCGTCAGAAGGAGAAACACCTTACTGTACAAAAGTGTTGCGAAATTCTCGCAACAAAAGGCTGATTCCGCAGCACTTTAGAGTGACTGGCTTGTAATGGCTGCAACTTCTTCGTTTCAACTCCAAATCGCACACCGTTTGAAGCATTGGATTGTTGACTTCCTGAGCTTTGAAATGGTATATAG